>NC_090649.1:147711184-147724318 GCF_040937935.1 Hyperolius riggenbachi
AAATATTAACCAGCCAACTGGAATTGGACACAAAAATAACAAATCACCATCAGGCATTTTCCAATCATCTCAAAATGTAGAGCTGGATTCTGTTAGATATACCAAGTAATCATCCTTTCTTGGTGCAGTATATCATATATGAGCAGCTTATTTACTCAAAATTGTCTTCAATAATCTAGTAAAATTCCTGGGGCAAAATATCATCATAACACATACATGATAAGATAAGAACACATTTCAGTGCAACATAGTAATTACAGTGTACAGTGTGTTTTACATTTTAATGTATGTGTCCCAAGGGCATCAAGAACATCTCAAATCCGAAAGACTATGAAAAATGTAAGCAAAGAAAACAAAACATGGCATACATTGAAAGACATTGCTTTTTTAAACGTTTAACAGAATGCAAGGTACGTCACATAATAATGAAAGATAATATAAATATATTCAATGGGCTTGATTTGCTAAGGTTTCTTACAGCTGGAGTCCATTGGAGCATAATATCCTGCAACAATTTGCTATTATTTGAAAAATGATTTAATCTCTTGACTGGGATAGTGAATAAATGGTGGTGTGACTGTAGTTTTGCCTATGTAAGTGTCCACAAAAGCCTTTTGATTTAGAATACAGAACAGATTTAACTAACTAAACAAAGTGCTACTGGAATGTGCATGCAACTGTAGTCACAAAACTGTTAATTTTTGAAAACTTTTCTGTAGCTATCACTGTGACTTTATGATCCAGGTAAGGCTTGTGAACCTTTGCTACCTAATAAAGGCTAGTTTAAATAATTCCAGACCAGGTTTACTGAACAACATTTGTTCTTTAATGATCACTAGTCCTGGAGAATGTTAGAAAATCAAGTAATTATACAACATTCTTGAACATAGTACAATATGACACAAGCGAAGGTCACAATTTGTTGCTAACCAAAGAGTTTTGAATCAGGATGATACCATTTATTGGCTAACTTAGAGATGAGTAAACAGTGAGCTTTCGGCTTATAAAAAACCTTCGTCGGACTGGTTCCTGACAAAAACTGAGAAACACAGCTTATATACACTGACATACAGAGGAGAAACATTCTTTAGCAAACATAAATGTAATTAGATGCCTTAACTGTTACTCAGGAAGCTTTCCCAGACATCCTGGCTAAATTGATAAGATCAACAGTTCCCTTAAAGAGACTCCGTAACAAAAATTGCATCCTGTTTTTTATCATCCTACAAGTTCAAAAAGCTATTCTAATGTGTTCTGGCTTACTGCAGCACTTTCTACTATAACAGTCTCTGTAATAAATCAATGTATCTTTCTCCTGTCAGACTTGTCGGCCTGTGTCTGGAAGGCTGCCAAGTTCTTCAGTGTTGTGGTTCTGCTATGAACTCCCCCTTCCAGGCCCCTCTATGCACACTGCCTGTGTGCTATTTAGGATTAGAGCAGCTTCTCTCTTATCTTTTACAAGCTGGATAAATCGTCCTCTGAGCTGGCTGGGCTTTCACATACTGAGGAATTACAGACAAAGGCAAAGCTGTTTGCAGGAAGAAACGAGCAGCCTGAAACTTCAGTGCATGAGAACAGGGGGAAAGAAACACACAAATGATCTCTTGAGATTCAAAAGGAAGGCTGTATACAGCCTGCTTGTGTATGGATGTATTTTCTATGTGTGGACATACTGTACATCAACCTACTTCCTGTTTTGGTGGCCATTTTGTTTGTTTATAAACAAACTTTTAAAAACTGTTTTTAACCACTTTTAATGCGACGAGGAGCGGCAAAATTGTGTCAGAGGGTAATAGGAGATGTCCCCTAACGCACTGGTTTGTTTACTTTTGTGCGATTTTAACAATACAGATTCTCTTTAACATAACATAAAGTAGACTCTGGTGATGGGGAGACATTGTAAATTCTGAGTTCAAATTGTAACTGGGCTGGTTACATGCACCATTAATTCTAAGCTGAAGAGAATTGTGGCATTTGAAACCAGCACATGAAAGCAAATAAAATTAATAGTGACAGTAAACACCATCTTACACAGCATATGACACAAAAAATGAATGAAAAGATGGAAAAATTAAAAGAATGGTGGCATTTAAAACCCATCATACCAGCACAAGAAGTTAAAGTCCTTGTTTAAATCATCTTCTACAGATTTGAACCAATGTATACACTTTGTTTCTTGTGTTAGTCTCATGTTTTCCGATTTGAAGCCACCCATTAATACAGTGACGCGAAAATCGTGTAAACTGTGCCCTGGTAAACAAAAGTGTGTTGATATTGGGAGATCAGCATATTTTCTAATATCCTCTTTTCTGTTGTTAATAGTGAACCTGTGGTGTGTCATGCGATCATGGTTGACTTGTTTCTCCCACATAAATTCCTTTAGGGCATTTTGCACACATGATCAGGTATACCACATTAGATGAGTCGCAGGAAAAGGTACCTTGTACATTGTATTCCTGTTGTGTACCTGGTATTATTATCCTGTCTGGGGAATGGATGTGTTTACAGGTCCCACACCTTTTCCCGCGGCAGGGGAATGTTCCATTCTGTTCTTGCCTATTTAAGGCACTTCTGACGATCATCTGTTTAAGATTGGGTGGCTGTCAGAATGCAAGGAGGGGAGGTTCAGGGAATATCTTTTTCAGTCTCTGATCCTTGTGTAGAACAGGATGAAGTTCTTTTGCAATCTTTCTTAAGATTTCCAGGTGTTGGTTGTAGATGCAGTGGGACACGGCTCTCTTCCTGGTTCTGCTTGTACTCCAGGAGCTGAGTACTAGGGATGTTGTTAGCTTTCTTGATTTTGGTCTCAGCCATTAGAGGATTGCATCCCTGTTTAATGAAATTCTTCTTCAGGTAACCCAGGTGTTTGTCTCTGTCATCCCTGTCAGAACAGATCTGAGTGCATCTTATTGTCTGGCTGTAAATTATGGAATTATTTATATGTTTGGGGTGGAAACTGTCATACCTGAGGTATGTGGGACGATCCATCGGTTTGCGGTACATGGATGTAGTGTTGGGCGAACAGTGTTCGCCACTGTTCGGGTTCTGCAGAACATCACCCTGTTCGGGTGATGTTCGAGTTCAGCTGAACACCTGATGGTGTTCGGCCAAACTGTTCGGCCATATGGCCGAACTAAGAGCGCATGGCCAAACGTTACCCGAACTACCCGATCCACGTCATTTCTCCGCCATTTGTCTGTGGGTTTAGCTTTGGGTAGGCAGGCAGGGTAGTTCTCTCTCCAGCCAGGCTAGCCAGGGTCCCCCGGTCATTGTGTCGCTGCTGTGAATAGTAGTACACCGCTCACCCACACTATATAGCATTGTGTTTACTGCCACTCTGTGTCGCTGCTGGGAACAGTAGTGCACCACTCACCCTGTATAGCATTGTGCTCTGTGTCGCTGCTGGGAATAGTAGTACACCGCTCACCCACACTATATAGCATTGTGTTTACTGCCACTCTGTGTCTCTGCTGGGAACAGTAGTACACCGCTCACCCACCACTGTATAGCATTGTGCTCTGTGTCGCTGATGGGAACAGTAGTACACTGCTCACCCACCACTGTATAGCATTGTGCTCTGTGTCGCTGCTGGGAATAGTAGTACACCGCACACCCACCACTGTATAGCATTGTGCTCTGTGTCGCTGCTGGGAATAGTAGTACACCGCTCACCCACACTATATAGCATTGTGTTTACTGCCACTCTGTGTCTCTGCTGGGAACAGTAGTACACCGCTCACCCACCACTGTATAGCATTGTGCTTTGTGTCGCTGATGGGAACAGTAGTACACTGCTCACCCACCACTGTATAGCATTGTGCTCTGTGTCGCTGCTGGGAATAGTAGTACACCGCACACCCACCACTGTATAGCATTGTGCTCTGTGTCGCTGCTGGGAATAGTAGTACACCGCTCACCCGCCACTGTATAACATATCTGTACTGCCACTGTACTGCTGCCAGTCAGCGTGTACTTTAAGGATAAGTGAAATGAAGAAGAAATCCTGTGAAAGAGGGAGGGGCAAGGGAAGAGGTGTTTCCCCTGACGCACGCTTCTTGTCCTCATGCAAGGCCTGGGTTGTTGTGTCTGAAAGTGTGGCCTTCTCCTCCTGCGCCTCCTCCAGTTCCATCACGTGTGCTGCTGCTGGGTTAGCGTTTCCGGTCCCTGTTTATTGAACCTCTTATCTTTATTACATTTATGACTGCATGGCGGCAAAATGCATGCTATCCGCACGCTTCTTGTCCTCATGCAAGGCCTGGGTTGTTGTGTCTCAAAGCGTGGCCTTCTCCTCCTGCGCCTCCTCCTGTTCCATCACGTGTGCTGCTGCTGGGTTAGCGTTGCCGGTCCCTGTTTATGGAACCTCTTATCTTTATTACATTTATGACTGCATGGCGGCAAAATGCATGCTATCCGCACGCTTCTTGTCCTCATGCAAGGCCTGGGTTGTTGTGTCTCAAAGCGTGGCCTTCTCCTCCTGCGCCTCCTCCTGTTCCATCACGTGTGCTGCTGCTGGGTTAGCGTTGCCGGTCCCTGTTTATGGAACCTCTTATCTTTATTACATTTATGACTGCATGGCGGCAAAATGCATGCTATCCGCGCGCTTCTTGTCCTCATGCAAGGCCTGGGTTGTTGTGTCTGAAAGCGTGGCCTTCTCCTCCTGCGCCTCCTCCTGTTCCATCACGTGTGCTGCTGCTGGGTTAGCGTTGCCGGTCGCTGTTTATGGAACCTCTTATCTTTATTACATTTATGACTGCATGGCGGCAAAATGCATGCTATCCGTGCAAAGAAAAATGACATTTTCCGCATTTAAAAGACAGTTTTTCCTTTGAAACTTTACAATCAATTTTCTCAAAAACTATAAGCTCTTTTTCAAATATTTTTTTCCCTGTTGTACCCACTCCCAAGGTGCACATACCCTGCAAATTTGGGGTATGTAGCATGTAAGGAAGCTTTACAAAGCACAAAAGTTTGGGTCCCCATTGACTTCCATTATGTTCGGCGAACGTTCGCGAACCAGAACATCCAGGTGTTCGCCCAACACTACATGGATGTTTGTAGGCTGTTCTCTCTGATGTATATGGTGTCCAGAAAGTTAATCTCCCTGTGAGAGTAGCTCAGTTTCAGTTTAATTGTGGGATGGAAGGCTTTGAAGTTCCTGTGAAATTTGATAAGATCCTTCTCACTTGCAGACCAGATGATCAAGATATTGTCTATAAAACTGAAGTAGGCCATAGGTTTTATATGACAAGTATCCAGGTATTCTTCTTCAATCTTTGCCATGAAGAGATTTGCGTATTGCGGTGCAAACTGTGAGCCCATTGCCACTCCCATTTGCTGTAAATAGAGGTCCTCTCCAAAGTGAAATAATTGTGGTTGAGAACGAATCTCATCAGTCCAGCAATTGGCTATATAGGTGTGCCCAAACCTTGAAGATATTTGCGACAGGCCGCAATACCATCATTATGGGGAATGTTGGTGTACAGAGACTCTACATCTATAGTGGCAAGAATGGTGCCTTCAGGCACTGGGCCGATGGCTGCCAGTTGGTTCAGAAGGTGTGTAGTATCCTGTATGTAGCTGGGTCTTTTACAGACTAGAGGTTTCAAAATGTTTTCCAACCACCCTGAGATATTCTCTGTGAGAGTTCCATTCCCTGAGATTATGGACCTGCCTGGGTTTCCCTCTTTGTGGATTTTGGGAATAATGTAAAAGCAGGCTGTTCTCGGCTTTTCAGGGATAAGGGTCTTTACATGAAGTCTGGTGTTTGCGGGCAATTTCTTTACCATCCTATTGAGTGCCACCCTGTACCTTTTTGTTCGGTCCTGTAATTTGGCATAGTGCATGGTGTTAGACAACTGTCTTTGTGCCTCCTGGATATAGTCACTGGTGTTCATGATGACGATGGCACTCCCTTTATCCGCTGGTTTAATAATAATGTCCTTATTCTCCTTAAGGGATGTGATAGCCTGTCACTCTTGCAATGTTATGTTTTGAGCCAGTGTTTTTCTTTTATTCAGAACCCTGTCAGAGATTTGGCATCTAAATTTGTTGATGTATTTGTCCAGGGTAGGATTTTTTCTAGCTCTAGGGGTCTGGCCGCATTTTTTGTGGATCTGGTGTGTGTTGGCTCATTATGAGTAGTGTTGCAAGATTCCTTGTCATAGTAGTGTTCCTTGAGTTGTAGCTTCCTGAAGAATTGTTCCATATCACCACAGAGTGCAATTCTGTCTATGGGCTTTGCAGGGCAAAATGACAGGCCTTTGGACAGTACTGCCATTTCAGCTGCAGTGGCCTGATAAGAGGAAAGGTTAATGACACCTGTGGGTTGCTCTTTCTCTGCTGTTTCTGTATCCAGGTGTCCACTATTTATTCTGAGTCTCTGCAGTAATAATCCGATCTCTGAGGGCTTTCTCCAGTATACTCCTATACTGATATAGGATTATTGCAAGGGATCTGTATGATTTTCTTCACATCCAATATCCAATCACCCCGGTACTATACACCCCGGTACTATACACATTACCAAAGATCCACAAGCATCCTACTAAACCCCCTGGATGCCCTATTGTGGCGGGGATTGGGTCCATTTTCTCCTCAGGTGCCACCCTTTTAGACACAATTTTGGCCCCACTGGTGAGGGAAACACCTGCCTATTTAAGGGACACCAGTGACTTTCTGGACAGGATCTCGGAACTCACACTTAATCCCTCTAAAGCAGGGGTCTCAAACTCAATTTACCTGGGGGCCGCAGGAGGCAAAGTCAGGATGAGGCTGGGCCGCATAAGGAATTTCACAATCGCGGCGCATCGCCGCCTCTGCCCGCCCCTCTCACTCTTCCTTCTCAGAGAGGGGCGGGGAGAGGTAGCAATCCGTGTGTCGATTGACATCAGGAGGGGCAGAGCTGAAGCTGAAAGCTCTGCCCCTTCCAGGAAATGCCAGCGGATTGCCCCCCGGGCGATTTAGGGGCTTTGTAGCCCTCGTTTAACGGCGGGGATGCGGCGGATTACTTAGGAGCACTGAAGCGAACTATAAGGAAGCTTTTGCTGCCAAGGGCCAAAAAATATTGTATCAAGGGCCGCAAAAGAGTATTGGCTTGTCAGTTGGGATGTACGGTCTCTTTATACCTCTATCCCACAATCAGAGGGGATAAGAGTGTCACTGGAATTGATTAGGGACAGTGATATATATGATGATGCTCAGTTAACTTTTTTTGAGGAATTATTCAATTTTGTATTGCATAACAATTACTTTTTGTTTAAGGACACCTTCTTTCTGCAGCAACAGGGGACAGCAATGGGATCCAATATGGCCCAGTCCTTTGTGGGTGCATTCATGCACAATGTTGAGAGTCGATACGTGTACCCAACTATGTCATTCAGACAACATTGTAAGGTATGGTGGCATCTCGGTGTGGGAGGGCCACATTGGATCCCTGCTGTCCTTCCATGATGAGCTAAACCAGTTCCACCCTAACATCAAGTTAGACATTGCATATGAGAAAGATCGTTTGTCCTTTTTGGATACTCTCGTCATGAGGGAAGGTACTTCTTTTTTCACAGATATATATCACAAACCAACTGATTGTAACCAATTACTCAGGTTTGAATCATTCCATCCACCTGTCGTCTTCCGCTCAGTGGCAAAGAGTCAAATGTTGAGGGTCAACAGGATTGTCACGAATACCGATTTGGCCGCTGTGGTCACAGATGGTGGAAAAATTTGTTGAGAGGGGCTATCCAACTGCTCTTTTGTCTGAGGTGGCAGCTTCAACTGAGACACAGTTGTCTGTCACCTCAGATTCTAGAGTGGATCAAGTCAAGAGAATACCTTTTGTGTGTCAGTATCACGGCCAGTCTCATAAAATCCATTCAATTATTAGGAGACACTGGCATATCTTGAGCAACACATACCCTGAGATTGTTGATTTTGCCTCTCCCCCGATCACAGCATACTGTAAAAAATTCTATGATTGGTCAAAGATTGGTGAGATCTGATTTCCGCCCTGAAAGAAGGGAACATACTACTTTTTTGGGTACCCCCCGCCTAGGTTGTTACCCCTGTCTCTGTTGCAGTGAGTGTCAGCATTTGATTAAGGGTCAATCATTTGAGAATCCCCGCACAGGCAAGAGGTATAAGATTAAACATTTTCTCACGTGTCAGAGCTCTTATGTTGTGTATCTACTGCGATGCCCTTGCAGGCTTTTTTACATCGGCGAAACGACGCAGAAAGTGCGCGATCGAATTGCACAACATAGGAGCTTTGCACGTATTCCACGCAGTGGACTGTCCGTGTCTAGACACTGTGTCGAGATGGGGAACAAAGATTCTGACTTAAAATTCATGATGGTGAATGATCATGTACCCAAACTCAGGAGAGGTGGTGACCAAATCACAAGATTGAAACAATGTAAAGTGTTTTGGATCGATAAATTATGGACTTTATTCCCCTCTGGTTTAAATAGGGATTTTGATTTACATTTGTTTTTGTGATTTACAGGTCATCACTGGTTCCACACCAATATGGATCCGCAGGAACATTTTGGAACTGACTGTTTATCTCAGACATCACACAGATAAGTGTGATTGATCGTGCATGTTTTCATGTATACAATTATATGTGCTTTTTGTGTTTGGCCTGTTGTCCAGGCAACCATGAGGTCACTTCCTGTAGGGGTGGCTATATATAGTTTATAATTTCCTGTTATGTGCCGGCTTGACAAAGGGTGGGGACACCCGAAACTGTTGCTACATTGTATATTGTTGGCTCAATAATGAGTATTTGTGTGCTACAAACCATTGTGGAACTTTGTTGTATCCTTGAGGACCTGGGGAATCCTCTGTTTGCTTGCACACCCTCCCTCAGCCAGGGATATCCATGTGGAGCTGCTGATCCCTTGTGTACCTATACATATATATATATATATATATATATATATATATATATATATATATATATATATATATATATATATATATATATATACAGTATATAAATATATATATATATATATATATATATACATATATATATATATATATATATATATATATATAAGAGAGAGAGAGAGAGAGAGAGAGAGAGAGAGAGAGAGAGAGAGAGAGATAGAGAGAGAGAGAGAGAGAGAGAGAGGGAGAGAGGAATATTATATATACATACAATATCAGAGACAGATTTGAAAAGAGGTGTCAGCGGGGAAAATGGGAGGGAAAGAGGCTTCAGCCAATCAGGCTGCATTAATTATGTCTGAGGGGACAGTAAAGAAGTCAAAAAAGAAAACCCAGCATGCCCTGCAACTTCCCTTGTGTGGCAGATGTACCACATAAGAGCCAGGCAAACTGTGGAATGATGTTTTATGGAGAAGAAAAGTAAGAGTGATTTTTAACTTTTGGATGTTCTAATTAGAATCTGTATTACTTGTTTACCAGAAAAAAATAAAGAATTGATATTTTATTTTATGCCTGACAGTTACAGTGCTTGTACACATATTTGGTCCATTGGTTAAATATTACGCATAAGCAAAATAACTTAAAATATTACTGTCTGGTTCTGGTTTGATTTTTACTCCTCATACTTTGAATTTGTCTGTTCCACAATGCATTGAAGAACATAAATGCAGTAACATACTGCATATAAATTATAAAAATAATTTTATTCCAACAATCTGCAGAGCGTTCCAAGATCTGCACCATGAATTAGCAAATTACTTTCTTCTTTAATATTCGTTATTTGATATAAGAAGCTGCTTTATATTTTGTGCTGAAACCGCACTTCCAATGTGCTTGAACCTGTCAGATTTTAAAAGGCAAGATATCAATTAATTTATACAGAGCAATTCATTCTCCTCCAGACATTAAATTCACATTTTTCCTAATTATGAAAGTAATAGTCTGGTAATTTATCCTATTTTATTTGATTTAATTTTGAGATGCACGTGATATTTGCTCATTCATCTAGGGTAGATGGATTATAGCACTGTAAACAGTTAGTAAGCATCTTTAAAACGTATTAACTTTGCCAAAAAGTGATTCTATATTTCACAGTAACGTAGGTTTGAGAATATGGTTCATGTTTACTGATATCCTCTTAGCTTGATAGGGTGCCATATACCAGCTGATCACTCTGTCATGCCACTCTCCCAGGGCATGCGCATATATGTTTGACGCAGGTGACTTTGGCATGCATGTGGGATATATAAAAAGTGACACTCTTTTTGGAAGATGTTATATCATTTTCTACACCCTCTATCATTTGGCAAATTCTAACCATTCATGTTTAATTAATACTCCCTTCCCAACACCTAACTATTATCACCCCATTCTGGGAGCCTTACCTTAAATTTTTCCTCTTTAAGTTAGCCCCTTTAAGATTCCCTACTTTATAATCACACCCACAATTTTCAGTAGCACTTTACACATTTTTCGCCACAGTGGAAGGGGGATAGTTTGCAAATTCTCCAAAATGTGCAGACATGGAAGGCTAATTTGTTTTTGTTTTTGTTTTGTTTTTTTTTAATTTAGCTTATTATGGGTATTTTTTGCAATTCCATGGCCACTAGACAAATTTTTTCCAACAGAAAGCATGAGAACACTGCTTATTTGAAAAGTTTCTTCCCTTAAAAACATAGACAGTACAGCTGGAAAGACTGAATGCACTTCTGTCTGACTTATAATAGGTACATAACCATGTTAATCCTTTGTACTACCAAACTCATACACAGTGACATACCTAAGCATGCTGGATTTACATTTGGCACCCCCAACACATAACAATTGATATGCAGCACCAAAACTTAGCATGGAAAGCTGCAGAAGGTGTGAGCAGGGGATGGAAACAGTTTGTTAATGATTAACAATTATACTGCTGAGCCTTCCTGGTCCTGGTTCCCCAGTGTGGTTGTGACCTCTGCCTTCCTTATTTCTACGCCACTGCTGATACTATTACTATTCTATGTTCAGTTTGACTGGGTCACACTTCTTTCATTTGATATTCAATACAACCAATTTAATGATCCCTAGGAGAGTGAGCATCATCTTGCTTATCTGGGAAAATCCATTTGCTGTTAGACATGTGTCTAGCCCAGCCCAGCAATGTCATCCAAGGGAATCAAGTCCTGATATCTGATGGGCAACATCCGCCAAAGGTGTGTAGCACCTTAACACGTGTGTATTCATATTCAAGGTAATGGATTTTAAATCTGTTCATCATCCATAAATATGCATCATTGTTTAAATGTGCACAGCACATACAAACACATTGCATGTAAATAAGTCCTTTGATTAACATGAGCAGTCAGTTCTGATGTGCTTCTGCTTTGCATTAAAACCAACAGCATCGCATATGTGGGTCACGGATATATGTCGCTGTACATACAACAAACCTCTACGTTTCTTCTTTAGTTAGTAAACAATACAAACAGTGTTGCTCTGACTTGGGCTGTTGCTGCTAGGAATTTTGTTGGTGGGGGGGGGGTCTTATGTCTCCATTGTATTTTGTTGCACTGTACACTATTTTTTTTCCTGACAAAGCCTTTCCGGGTGAAACAAGTCGAAACTGGTGTCACTGTATATATTTGCACCATCTTATGTTATTCCCACAGCATAGTAAGCAGTAGACTTTGTACAGAGCCTTGTTGTGTCCAATAGGGAAAGTGATTATTCACCCACTGGTTACACTAGCCTACTGACCTGCATCTATCACTGCCCAGCCCTACATGTGTGTGAGATAGCTACACCCCTCCCTACAAATCACATATTAGAAAGGTGGGGATCAGAGAGAACCCGAGCACACCTGTAGGACATGTGAGCCTCCCACACGTACTCATGTGGGGAGGTCTCTTCACGTGTCATGTATATTATATGTTGTATACCTAACAACTAATGACCTCGAGTTCCTTATAGGGCTGTCCTTGTACTTAGATTAGTAGTGGTTAGTAGTGTTGCACCAGAAATTATGTATAATATAAGAGTTGCCAATAAGGATTTGCAGAAGTAACCATAATTGAGTGTACTCCAACACTCTTATAAAATTTGAACAACTTAGTAAATGCTCTGTGTTGTGCTAATTTGAATAAATATTCAATAAATGCATTAGCAAGTATCAAGAAACAGTAAAAACAATGAAACAATTAGTGCATCAATGAACTAATGATAATAAGCTAGGCAAATGCATGCAATCACAGATTCAATCCCTCTGCTGCAGCGAGGGAAAAAAGCATATGCAGAGGAAAAAAACGAATGAAAATAAAAGCAAATTCCGGTCGCATACATTTTGCATCTATTGCCCAAAAAGTGCAGCACAATGCTCCAGCTGGTTATGCCTGCAAATATGTTGATCACTAGTCATATGCAGATAATGTCCTCAGATGGGATAACGAATGCAACTTCAAAATACTTACTGTATTTTTTGGACTTTAAGACTCACTTTTTCTCCCTCAAAAGTGAGGGAAAAAGGCTCTTCTCTTCTAGTCCAAATGCAGGGAGTTCCTGACTTGTGAACGCCTGCCAATATGAACCTCCAACCCGCCGCAATGTTGGGGACTCCCTGTACTGTGTCCATGCAGAGGAGAACACAGGAGAACACAAAGGGGCATAGAGGAAGACAGAGGAGGACACAAGGGGGACAGACGGGGACACAGGGAGACACAAGAGGTACAAGGGGGCATGAGGTACAAGGGGGCATAATCCACGAGATGCCCCTTCACCATGAATGAACCAGGTTTAGTATATACTGTATTTCCCCCCCCTGGTTTTGTCCTCTAAACCTAGGTGCGTCTTATGGTCAGGAGCGTCTTATAGACCGAAAAATACGGTGGTTTCTTCTTTAAGCCCCATACACACACTCAATAGCAGTCTTTTATGCAGCACAATTATCAAACAACTTTTGTTGTGAAACGAGTTGAAACAGCCAACAAAAAGTTGTTAGCTATTGTTCAAACAACTGATAAGACTGATAAGACTCAATCCAACAGTTGGATTGACGTCTTATCAGTCTAATCAGTTGTTTAGACAATAGTGAGCAACTTTTTTTGGTTGTTCCAACTTGTTTCACAACAAAATGTGTTTGATAGTGGTGCTGCATAAAAGACCGCTGTTGAGTATGCGTATGGGGCTTTAGTGTTAGGTCTTTCTTTGGCT